>NC_056746.1:776334039-776349039 GCF_019279795.1 Protopterus annectens | reverse complement strand
GGTACTGTCAACTGACTGAAGTCTGGTATAAACTTGCCTAAATAGTTGACATCTCAAGAATGGCTGCTTGCTTGGACGGGTCTGGTCTCAAGCCAATGATAGTAAATAAATTACCTATATACATAACTTCTGGTAGTCTGAATTTGCACTTTAGAGTGGTGAGCTTCAAGTTTACTGCAGATGCTCTGTCTAGAACTCTCTTAAGATTTCTGTCATGCTCTGCTTCACCATTGCCTCCGCCTAACAAATCATCTACTATTACGGCACAAGGGTAACCTGAAAAAATTTGCTCCATTGCACGCTGGAAGACTTCATTTGTAGAATTTATTCCAAATGGCATCCTGAGAAATCTGTCTCTTCCAAATGGGGTACTGAATGTAGTCAGTAATGAAGATTTGCGATCAAGCATCACTTGCCAAAATGAACTTTTCGCATCTAAGACATAAAAAACAGTGGCATTCGGTATTAGAGCTGCAACTTCCTTGACTGTACACATGGGATGATGATGTCTTTTTAATGCTTTGTTCAAATCTCTTGGTTCAACGCATATTCTGATTTTGCCTGAGCCTTTTTTGTGAGCTGCTACCATGGACTACACCCATTCAGTAGGTTCTGTAACTGGACAAATTACACCTTGCTGCACCATTTCGTCCACCTGGGCTTTGACTTTATGCTGCATGGCTATCGGAACTTTTCTTGTTGGTCTGACCACTGAACTTATCTCTGGGTCTAACTTCATAAAATACACAACTGGAAGTTTGCCCAACTTGTCATCGAAAACATCAGCATAGTATTAGTTAGTGAAGCTGGAACTGGGACATGTGTTTATCTGATGAACTTCTTTGGTAAAAGAAAGCAGATTCATTCTCAAACTGTCTCTGAGACCCAATAATGACTGCACAAGTCGTCGGACTACATTTTATTTATTTTATTTATTTATTTAAGCTATAACAGTTTTTGGCCACATAACATGAAAGCACTACTGAGCCTTCGGTTTGAATTTCTTCACCTCCGTAAGCAGCAAGTTTCACACAACTGGTCACATTTAGTTGTTCACCAGCTCTCATTTTAGCAAAAGTGTATACATACACAACATTACACTTTCAACCAGTGTCTACTTTGAGCTCAGTGGTTTTACCATTAATCCGGACAGTACAAAATACTTCATTCTTTGATAATAAATCTGCTGCATCAGTTCTTTCACCAACTACTGAGAAACCATCTACATAGAAAGCAGACTGCTGCAGTTTGGGTCTATATCACCAAATTGAAAAGCATTTACAACGAAAATACCAGTCATCGAGGTGTTTATAGTGAGATCGCAGTACAGTGAAGATCAGTAAATTTGCCCTTTCCTCACTGTAGTGCGATCTTGGAGTTGGTATATATAATTAGTGGGGGGTGGGGGGCACAACCCCCCACAAGAGCGAATTCAGTGACTGACATTTTCAATGGAAATGCCGTTCGATTACGTGCCTTTTCAATTTGGTGATATAAACCCTTGCAGTTCTACATGATCAACTTGCTTTTTTGAATGACCCTTCTTTATAAGAGTATGAGGCTTACTTGATTAACAAAACTTTTGAAACTGCTTCCATTTCTTACATTTATGGCATTGCTGACCAAATGCTAAGCACTTTTCTCTTTTAGACTCATGGTTGGCACCACAACTGCAACAGTTAACAATACAGCTTGACTTGGGTTTTGCTAACTCACCCTTGTACAGCACTGAACATACTTCTTTAACTGAACTAGTCTTAGAACTTGCTGAAAAATTGCGGGGCCTCCCAGGAAAACCCACAGGGGTGTAACTGCCATGTGTTTAGGCCTGCTTCTGCCTGCCACATGTTGCATGCTGTCTACATTTAGGGTTGCCAGATTTTTTTGTGGCTAAGATCACTCCCCTTGCATCACCTGTAACTCCACCCATTCCCACCCCCTCTCCCACCCATGCCCTACCCCTTTTGTGACATCACCGTGACATCAGATGATGGGAACACCCTCTTTTTCTGTTCCGGATGCCTACTTTCAGCCGATTTACTATACTTTTCTGTAAAAAAGCATAGTAAATCAGCCAGTTTAACAAACGCTGATAGTCTGTTTCCTTTTGTGAAACAGAATACTGGTGTTTGTACAGTGTTTTCCTGACTACCAGAGAATTGAATTGATTTGTGGATAGTCCAGAAAAAAAACGGATAGGTGGCAACAAGGATGATTTCCAATTTTCCACCTATTGGTCAAAGTTATGCTTAAATAGGGCTAGGGATGGACTCTGCTTCACATGGATGGGAAGCTTGTTCCAGTGCATGGGGACCCTCTGAGACACATTTGTGTCTAATCAGCATGGCTTATTTATGTCACAAGCAAAATTTAAATCCTTGGATCTACTCATACACAGCACAAGGCAGAGCTGTGTCACTTATTTTAAATAAATTACTCTGATCTGAGCATATGGCAAATTGGTAAACCTTTCTTGGTTTATTTGTATTTCTTCACCATTAAATAGGTAAGCATCTGTTTTATTTACTTCTACAATGATTACAGATATTAAAATAAAATGCACAAACATCGATAGCCATTTTCTAAACAAAACAGTCCCACAATGAAAATAGACTTAGCACAAGCACTAAACTTATCTGCCATTGAAGCTCACATTCATTGAAACAGTATTAAAACCCAGACTCAAATAAAATGCATCTGGCCAGTGGAGAATAAAGTTTACCTTTGGGCTGTTTTCAAATTATAGTCTCTTTGAACACATTTTTATGGCCATGCATGCATGTATGTGTTCTTTGATCCACCTTCCTGATTGTAGTTCCTTGTATAATAAAGCACCACCTGTTAGAGTGTGTTTTAAATTTGTAGTTTTGAACATTTTTCCAGTAAGCAATGAAGCAAAGTATATGATCCAGTCATGACGAAACTGCGTTTACTGTCAATCTGACTTCAATGCTACAGCACTGCTACAAAAGGAAGTAATTTTGGAATGCTCGTAAATCAGTGGGCATAACATTTAACTCATAATGGATTCACAATGGGAGGGTCAACATTTCATTGTAGCGAATGCTAACGGAGAAGCTGTCTACTAGACAACAATTTATGCAAAATACTTGGTAAAGTATTTTGCAGCAGGTTAGCAAACAAATTGCAGACAGGGAGTGCTGTAGCATAACTTATTGTAATTATGTACTCAGAAATCAGTGTACTCCTTGTCTTTGCAATTTGTTTGCTAACCTATATGTGTGTGTGCGTGTGTGTATGCATATACATATACACAGAGGCAGTGACAGAGAGAGAGAGATGTACAGACAAACACATGTGCACATCAAGAACTCAACCACTGTCTAAAAACTTCTTAAAAAGTTGTCTGATTTTCATCGACACAAAACCCAGCTGCTATTAAGCACACATTTTTAATTTATTTTATTTTTCAGATGGTGACCATGTCTTTAGGAGAACTATCTGGGGATGACAGGATTGATCTATACACATATGCTAGTGGTTTGCAGACAGCTCATATCTAGATCAAAAAAACAATTGCAAATGACTTGCTCCTTCTTTCTCTCTCTACACTTAACAATGCTTAGGGACTAAAGATCCAAGTTAGCACTAAGCAGCAGCAGGTAAAGAATAAGAATATGGGGATGTCCATGGCTGATCCATAGGCTTACTAAACGTATGCTATTAACTTCAATACAACTTAATAAACGACCTGCATAAATATCTGCATTCAAACATAGCTTTTTTAAAACCTACAGTCTTGATTCACTTTATTCCAAACAGGTTCTCGTAAATATCTGCTGAAGTGTACTTTGGAAATGACTAAATGTATGGTTATACAATTATTTACGCCTGTATTTAATGACAGACAAGGCTGGCTAATGACCCTAAATTATCTATTAGCACGTGTAATTCAAAGTTCCATCATTTTCAAGTTTCAACTAACACTTGAGTTTATTGTTTGGGAGTTGATGCCTTCTCAAAGAAAAACAGAGCCATCAAAGTTAAAGGAGCAATACATAGGTCTCAACCTTCCATTTACAAAATGAGGGACACACTAGCACTCACTATGTGGAAGAAATGGGCAAAATGTGAGACACATACTAACTAACAACTTACTACCAACTCCAAGTCATAGGATAATATATGTTTTTAGTTTTACTTATAAAATAAGATTTTTTTCATAAATTAATATGATTCATTTTTATTTACCACATGGATATCAGTTGAAAAATTCCCACTGAATGTAATGTGTCACAAACCCTTTCAATGTAGAACCGAGGAACATGAACTTTTTAAGACCCTGAATGTGAGGAACATATCTTGTTCTTCGGAACACATACACAAACTCACAAAATTCTCCAATTCAGGATGGTGCTGGTAAGTTGACACACACTGGTGAAAAATGGTAAATCCTGCTATGCAGCTCTGGAATAAATCAATCCTTTCTTATTCAAAGGTTATCCAAACAATTGCCACGTTCAAGCATCCAAATATAAATAGTGGACAAAAGGTAGAACTAAAACCAAACTGGACCAAACAGGGCCAGAAGTTTATTAAAACATTAAGCAACACGGTACAAAAATACTGCTTTTCGTCCTTTCACCATACAAAGCCTTGAATAGATAGGCTATTTTACTTCTGACACTTATTATGATACATGCAGACTTGGTAGAGCATATAACGTTTGAATATGCACTTCATTTTCAATGTTCAACATACATACATAATATACATTTGTGACATTTATATTACTACTTCACCATTTTATTTTTAGCATATTTTGTCACAAAATGTTTACTTTTAAGTTTTACTTTTTATTGTTTCGTGATTGACTGGTTCTCATACATAATAGTACTAAATTCTGTTAGAAGTCAACAGAAAGCAGAGTTACTCATCATTATGTCATTATTTTGTTGCAAATACTCCTCCCCCCTCTTCCCCCCCCCCCTCCTTATTACATAATGACATAATGTTCAAATGTTTAAATGTGTATGTTTGGACTTGTTATTCTTATAGCTCATATTACTTATACTTGTTTAGTGAGTTTATACTTGAAATGGGGATTTACTTTTGTGTATTTTTACCCATTGCACTTTCACTTATTTTATTTTAATGTTTTAACCTTATTCTTGTTCTTGCAAGTGAATTGTGTATATTACTGAATGGGTGTATAACTAGGAAGAGGAAATGACAAATGCTTTGTGATCAGGAAATGAGGTCATTCGGATTGTACCAGGGGAGGGGCACAATTTGAATTTGAAATTGCCTTTACAACACAGGCTGGTTTCTTGTGTAGAACCATTTGTCTGAAGAAGTCTTTGTATGGTGAAAGGACGAAAAGCAGTATTTTTGTACCGTGCTGCTTAATGTTTTAATAAACGTCTGGCCCTGTTTGGTCCAGTTTGGTTTCAGTTCTACCTTTTGTCCACTATTTATATTTGGATGCTTGAACGTGGCAATTGTTTGGATAACCTTTGAATAAGAAAGGATTGATTTATTCCAGAGCTGCATAGCGGGATTTACCATTTTTCACCAGTGTGTGTCAACTTACCAGCACCATCCTGAATTGGAGAACATATCTTGTTCTCTCTGCTCAGCTCCAGAGCTCTCGTATGCTGGACAATGTCCTCTACCACCTGCTGTCACATGGACTTAGCCCCGTCTTCACGGACCTGCTAGCTTAAAATTTTGCGCGACTGCAAATTAGAATTACTTCCACGCTGGTGTGGTGTTGTAAGCACACATGATTCTCCTTAAAGGAGAAGACGGCGCTAATACCGCAATCACAATCAACGGTACCTGCTGCAGCTGTAAAAGTGGGAGGTCGCTCGCTCATGGTGGCACAAATCCCGGACTTCACGTGTCCGGTTTTGAATGATATTCGTAACCGGACAATTTATCAGAAAACCGGACAGCTGGCAACCCTATCTAAATTTGCTCTGGAGCCTGCAAAAACCATGGTCTTATCACTTGCAAGCATATTCATGCGCCTTTCTGTAACCTTCCGGATTTGACAAATCTCAACAGCCTTGCTCAGTGTTAAATAGCAAAATCTTTCTCACAGCAGCACTATTAATACCACACACAAACCTATCCTTTATTAACTCATCTTTTAAATCATCAAACTTACACATTTTAGCTTTTTTCCTCGGGTCAGTAATATAAGTTTCCAAAGTTTCTCCTTGATTTTGATCTCTTAGGTTCATAGGTTGGTACTAGGCTATCGGCCCTAGGGCCTATACAAGCCCAGCCATAACAGTTCCCTGGCTATTTATTCCCAGAATATTTACTTCCCTGGTCCTCTGTCTAGCAGGGCGACTGGCGTGATCCCTGAGGTGAATTTCCTATCTCCCATCCAATCATTAAGGTTCCTTTTGAAGAGGGCCAAAGAGGCGCTCTGCTTGACATGTATAGGCAGTCTATTCCAGAGTATGGGGAGTCTCTGGGACAGGGACCTATCCCTCCAGCATATTTTGTTCATTGTGATGACCAGGTTTAGATCCCTAGAGCATGTGGCTCTGAGGGATTGAGATTTCTTTAAGTGTAGTATGTCCAATAGCTCTGGGTTTGACATGGCCTTGTATGTTAAGCAGAGATCGCCTCTGAGTAGACAATATGCGACAGAATATAGCTGGAGTTTTTTTAGATGGTCAGAATAGGGCATCTGCTTTAGGCCTGTGATTCTTTTAATGAAGTATTTCTGCAGCCTTTCCAACTGTTGCAGATGTCTTGTGAGGTACATACCAAACGGGGTGTTGTACTCTATTATGGGTCTAATGAGGGATGAGTACAGTGGGACAATGAGCTCCTTTTTTCTGGATGAAAAGCCCTTAGTGATGAGGTGTGCCACATAGAAGGATTTCCTGACTGTTGTGGCGATGTGGTTATTGAAGGTGAGACCACTGTCCACCTGTGCCCCTAAGTTCCTTATTACACTTTCGATGTTTAGTGTATTGCCACTTATGTGGTAATTCATGGGTATGTGGTTTTTCCCAAAGGGGATAACTATACATTTCTAGGCATGGAGCTTGAGCCCACGGCTCTGGCACCAAGCATCTGTTTCTGTAAGGTCCTTTTGTAGAATATCCACATCATTTGGGGATTTCAGTAATGGCTCCCAGTTTGCAGTCATCTGTGACATTTGTCAGACAGAGTCCCTTAGTGTTGGCCTGTACTTCAGAGAAGTAGATGCCAAACAACAGCAGTCCCAGGACTGAACCCTGAGGTACTCCACTTGTCAATTGTCTGGAGCTGGATTTGGAGTCGGCTACTTTTACAGTGTGGGTTCTGTCAGTAAACCAGTTGGCAACCCATTGAGTGACGCAGGGATTAATGCCCAGCTTAGTAAGTTTATCTATGATTCCAGATAGGGGGATGGTGTCAAAGGGCTTGGCAAGGTCCAGATAGGCTGTGTGGACTGCCTTACCCTTATCCACGGCTCTGGAGACTGATTCAAAGAGGAGACAAGATAGGCCCTTCACGAAACCAAACTGGGCTGGGTCCAGTGTTTGGAGGTTGCCAATGTCTTTGTTTAAAAGTTCCATGATAATGTGTTCCATGGCTTTGCAGATCAGGCTCATCAGACTGATGGGATGATAGTTCCTGGGATCCAAGGTGGATCCCCCCCTTGTGGAGTGGGATAAATGTAGCTGTGCGCCACTCATTGGGCATGAAGCCTGAGGTGAGGCTTTGATTAAACATGACAGTTAGGTGAGGTACCAGTTCATTTTGTAGTTTATGTAGTACACAGCCCGGGATGTCGTTTGGTCCCATGGATGCTGTATTCTTAGCTTTTGGAGAGTGTGTTTTTTACTTGTGTGGCCATGACTAATGGAATGTGGCAATCTTTTGGTATTGAGATGGGCCCTTTAGGGGGTGAGAGGGGGGTGAAGTTGGCGCTGAATCGATTTGCCAGGATATTGGCAATATCCTTGGGATCAGTATATTTAATGCCATTCTGTTGTAGCTCAGTGCAGATCTGAGCATTGCCATTTAGATTCTTGACATAGCTATAGAATGCCTTGTGGTTGTGACCTTAGAATCTTTGGCAATTTTATTTTCATAACTAGCTTTGGAGGATTTTATGAGGGATCTCAGCTTCTTACTGAGGCTGGTAAGGGAGTTTTTTGTATCTTGGGATTTTCCTCTTTTCTGCAACAGTTTCTTCCTTCTATTGTACAGTTTATTTATGACATGGGACCACCAGATTGGCTTCCTTTTTTTGGAGGACAGCATCTTGGCTCTATTTGGAATGGCACAATTTATGCACGAGTGGATATGCTCATACAGTGCCTTAGTATAGGATTCAGCAGTCGAACTTTCAGTTCGCGTCTGCATGGGTGTCATGAAGTTTGTCACTTTTAACTTGAGTAGCATGAAGTTGGCTTTGGAGAAGTTTTTTATGGAGGTTTCCCTACTGGGGGGTGGGATGTGGACATCAAGACTGATTAGCTTATGATCAGACCTAACAACCGATGGGATGACCACTGGTGTGGAGCATCGATCTCCCATGTTGGTAATGACCAGGTCAAGGATATTTGAGCCCCTGGTGGGACTATGGATTAGTTGATCCAGGGAGTTGGAATTTATGAATTCCAAGAACCGTTGGGCAAAGGTGTTGGTACCCAAGTAGTTTTCCCAATTAATGGCAGGGTAGTTGAAGTCACCCAGTATTAGGATGTTTGGTTGTATCTTAACATTTTCCAGTATGTTTAGAAAGCTGTAGTGAGAATCTTGGGGCATGATGGGGGGTCTGTAGCAAGCTACAATTTGGATTGCAGTCTTACCTAGTGTTAGTTGCACCTGTAGTATTTCAGATGTACTATGTTGGGCAACTAGCCTGGAGGTGTGAATATCCTTGGTGAATATAGACACTCCACCACCTTTAGTGTTTCGGTCCTGGTTTGGTGGCCAAAAAGTGTGGTAAGAGTTGTAGCCTGGTATTGCAGGGGTGCTCTCTGGAGCCTTGAACCAGGTCTCAGTCACTGCACAGATGTCGATGTTCTACATTTTTAGGAGTGCCCCGAGAGAGTGCATTTTGAGGTTTAGACTTCTAGCACTGAGTAGCATTACCTTCAGGTTTTGAATGCTTTTATCTATTACCATGGTGGTTTTGTCATTTGAGCCTTGCCTAAAAAAGGCACTATAGGGGTGGAAAGAGCCTTAGCCAGTAACCTGAATCCCAGGGGCAACAGGTGCAGACCATCTCTGGCAAAGCATCGTGGTTTGTCGATCATGTCGTCCCAGGCAGACAGACACTGGATCCCCTTTGAATGACACCAGAAGCTTAGCCAATTGTTGAAGTCAATCATTTTGTCCTTATACTGTGGTATCATTCTGGGCAAAGGCAGGATGCTACTCAGGGCTAGGGTTATACCTGCCTGGGCCACATGATCCGAGAGCTCTTCCATGTCTCTTTTCATGTAGTCCAGGGAGGTACGTCTCAAGTCATTCACTTCAACATGGACAATGACAGAGTCGTATTTGTACTTGTTGTGGAGTAACTTGAGTGCATGTGTTATGTGGTGGATCCTGGCTCCCGACAGGCAGCTGACAGTAATGTTCTCTTTGTTCAGCCTGGTGAGTGGGACAACAGTGTGCCTGACTATGGACTCACCTATAAATAAAGTGTTGGGTACATTGTCTTGCCTTAGGGGCTGTTGGCTGGCACACTGGTGTTTTGAGCTATGTGTCACTTTGGTTGTGATTGGGGTTTGTTTGCATTTCAGCTTCGGAGGTCCTTGTTGCTTGGGCAGGTAAATGTTAAGGGCCTCCGCATATGTGGGTTTAGTGTTACTATGTGTGGGTGTTGGTGGTGTGGGTTTTGAAGGGCTATGTGTTGCTTGATGTGTAGTGCAGGTGTTAACCTTCCCCTCTTGACTGTCTAGCACAATCTTGGTGGGAGATAGCTTTGCTTCCAGTTTGGCTATGTAAGTGCATCTCTCACAGGTTGTAGTGTTGGGTGGTAGGAGGAGAGGGTTGTCTGTGTACATGAGGCAATTGCTGCACTGCCCCAGTATGCCGAAATTCACCAGGTGGACAGGAGAAATCACCAGAAGCTGACCACTGGACATGCCTGGTTTGGTGTTTCTTTTATAAAGTACAAGAGCTGTTTTCCCTTACCTTGGCAAGGTACTTTTACAATTATAGGCTGTTCAGTGCCTATGATTAATTTCTCCTTATTTACAAAGAGAGCTGAGTGCTTGTATCAGTTTAAGGCTTCCTAGTGCTTTCTGGCAGGTTTTAGAGCAAGTGCTAGTCACAGGGATTCAGATTTTAGTGCTACTACTGAGAAACCAACTAGTTCTAAGGGAAAATTTGAAGAGCACACTTTCTGGCACCGAGAATAGATTAACCTTAGCTCCGCTGTGCTGCGTGATGTGCAAAAACACGTAAACACGCATTTTTCAGCCAGAAAGTTGAAAGGGATAGAAATCAGCCCCAAATGGCCAATAAAATTACAATTCCAGAGCTGGAAACCCCTACTCTAGCATTAGATAGGCAGTACAATGCTCACTACTCCCACTAGTAAGCAGTAGGAATTCCCTCTACCACAGCAAGGTCTGGATAGCTCTGAATACAGAAACTGAAATCCTAAAACCAGCAAAGTCTGGGATCTGGACTATACTTGTTAGGAAAGCCGGGAAATGAGCAGACAATATAGTATTTTTTTTTTTGGTTAAAACAGGCTGAACGGTGCAATAATACAGTAAATAAGCACAGAAAAGGCTAACCCACTTGAGTGTGTAGCCCTAAACAGTAAATGCAATTTTAAAATTAGCAATTTAAACTTTTTAAAATAAAACAAAACAAGTGCACAACTGAAAAACGATTTAAGAGGCAGAAATACAGCAGAATAAGTAGCTAGTCTACTTTTAAAGCTTTCTGAGAGGTGCAATTAACAAAAACGATCAAAATCAGCAAAAATCACGCAATTTAAGCCAAAAGTACTTGCAGTTAGCACAGAAAGTCCCTTTCTTATTTCTGGTGCTGTAGTAGTCTGCAGGACACCCAAGCAGGATCTGCTGATCTAAAACAAGCGCAAACACGCATTTTTAAGCCAGAAAGTTGAAAGGGATAGAAATCAGCCCCAAATGGCCAAAAAATTACAATTCCAGAGCTGGAAACCACTCCTCTAGCATTAGATAGGCAGTACAATGCTCACTACTCTCACTAATAAGCAGTAGGACTTCCCTCTACCACAGCAAGGTCTGGATAACTCTGAATACAGAAACTGAAGTCCTGAAACCAGCAAAGCCTGCGATCTGGACTATACTAGTTAGGAAAGGCAGGAAAAGTACAGTTGTGTGCACTTACCATAAATGTAGATGTTCGAGTGTATTCACTGCCGCAGTCATTACATTTGGGTAATCTGCTGGCAGGTTGCCCTCAGTCGGCCTGAATTCCAAAGTCTTGAGTCCTGCGTCGGTTGCTGTCTCCTCTTCCATGACGTCAGGTTTTCAGGGGTATAAAACATGCAGCCGGCGCAATTTTCTTTAGTTTTTCTTGCCCCCAATGTCAGGTGCCCCCAAAAAGGTAGCAATATTATAGATATATATATATATATATATATATATATATATATATATATACATGCATCAATATAAACTTTACCTTCATCTACAAGCAAATACACCACATAGGTTGTGGAAGATAGAGAAGGAAAGATAAACTGTAGAATGACAGGGGGATGGCAGGAGAGTAACCTGGACTGCAACAGTGAATACACTCGAACATCTACATTTACGGTAAGTGTACACAACAGTACTATGTTCTTCATGTTTCACTGTTGCAGTCATTACATTTGGGTAGAATCCCAAAGCTATGGTTGGGAGGCTGGAGCTAAACAGCATTAGGTGAGGCTATAAGGCCCTGCAGCACTGCAGTGGCAAAGCCTGCCCTGGACTTATAGAGAGGCAAATGGTAATGCTTTGTAAAGGTGTGAGCAGAACTCCAACTAGCAACCTCTAGAATGTCCTTGGTTGGTACTCCTCTGAGAAAGGCTGCTGAAGTAAGACCTAATGCCCTTGGGCACAGGTTTGCCATGGTGTAAGTAGCAGAAACGGATGCAATGGCTTATCCACTTTGAAACTGTCTGCTTTGAAATAGCCTTTCCTTCTGATCCTGCAGCATATGACACTAGTAATTGCTCAGTTTTTCTTAGAGCTTTAGTCCTGCTCAAGTAGAATCTTAGCTGTCTGTGTATATCCAAGGAATGCAGAATTCTCTCTCCTTTGTTCTGCGGATTTGGATAAAAAGTTGGCAGATGAATTGTTTGGTTAAGAGCCACACTGGAAACAACCTTAGGCATAAAAGTAGGATTTGTCCTCAGAGACACCCTGTCTGGGTAAAATATGATAAAAGGCTCTACAGCCATGAGGGCCTGTAGATCTGAAACTCTCCTTGCTGAAGTAATTGCTAGTAGCAGAGCTGTCTTCCATGATAAAAACTTTACATTACCGGTGGCAGCTGGTTCAAATGGAGGCAGGGTGAGCTTTTCCAACACATAATTGAGGTCCCATGCAGGTAATGGTGATCTTCTGGGAGGCCTTAAATTTTTGGCTCCTCTAAGATACTGCTTTAGTAAAGGATGAGAAAAGATTGGTGGCTCTGTATTGTAATGAGCCGAAATGGCAGAGGCATGGATTTTGATTGATGAAAAAGATAAGCCTTTGTTAAGCATCTCAGTTAAGTATTGTAATATCCGAGGAATATACGGTTCTGCTGTATCAGTTCCTTGTGCTTGATTCCAAGCACAGAATCTCTTCCATTTGTCAGCATAAGATTTTCTAGTACTAGCCTAGGCCTTCTGGCTTCCAAAATGACATCCATCACAGGTGTAGTCTGTATGATTACAGAATTAGCCATGCTGCCAGGTTCAGAGTCTGTAGTTGATTGTGCAGGATCTGATTGTTTTGCTGGGACAGTAGTTATCGTTTTTGAGGCAAGGTCCAAGCTGGGTATTGAGACAAGTTCCTTAGGATTGGGTACCAGTATTGGCGTTGCCAGTCCGCGGCAATTAATATCATCTTTGGCTTCTCTTGTCTGACTTCTAGGAGGACCTTGGGTAGAAGAGGCAGAGGAGGAAAGGCGTAAACTGATAGGTTTTTCCAACTGAAGGATAGGGCGTCCACTTTCCATGCTTGTCTGTGATAAGTCCTTGTGCAAAATCTTTTCAATTGATAATTTTGAGGCGAGACAAATAGGTCTATGTCTGGGCTCCCCCATTTCTCTGCTATCATGCTGAAGACTTGCAGATTTAGTTTCCACTCATGAGGATCCATAAGGTTTCTGCTTAAATCATCTGCCAGAGTGTTTTGTTTTCCTGGCAGGAATTGAGCTTGAAGATTTGTTTGGAATGTCAAAGCTGTGTCCCACAGTGCCATGGCTAATCTGCAAAGGGGGTAAGAGTGTGTGCCCCCTTGCTTATTTATATACCACATGACTGTGGTGTTGTTCCCGACTTTATCAGTAGTTGTCCTGTAAGAAGTAAGTCATTGAAGGCTGTTAGGGCATTTTGAACAGCTAGCATCTCTTTCTGGTTGATATGTAGATGCATTTGATTTGGTGCCCATATGCCCTAAATGCATCTTCCTGCCATGTGGGTCCCCCAGGCATAATCTGATGCATCTGTTGTTAAGGTTTGGCTGGCAGGTGGTAGAGTGAAGGGCCATCCCATGTTTTGGTGACAGGCCTTTGCCCACCATAGAAACTCCTGTTGCAGGCAGGGGATGAGAGGAATCATTGTTTCCAGGCTGTGTGAATGTTGACTCCATAAACTTTTTAGGTACCATTGAAGTTTCCTCATATGCAGTCTTCCATATGGAATTAGTAGGATGCAGGATGCCATGAAGTCCAGAGCCTGCAGAATTTGTCTTGCAAAAGACTGGGATTTTGTTGCCATCAGTTTGAAGTAAGCAGTCAGTTGCCTTTGTTTGTCTGGCGTGAGGTAAGCCATCTGGGCAGTTGTATTCAAACTTGCGCCTAGGAATGTTATCCTTTGAGGGGGTACCAGTTGTGATTTCATTTTGTTTATTGTGCACCCTAGAAATGTTAGAAGCCTTTTCACAAATGCCAGGTGTCGTAGAAGAGTGCCCTTGTTCTCTGCTTGAATGAGACAGTCGTCCAAGTAAGGATATATTTGAATACTTCTTTGTCTGCAAAATGCAATTACTGGTGTCAGGCACTTTGTAAAGACCCTGGGAGCAGTAGATAAGCCAAAGGGCAGTGCAGAGAATTGGTAATGCATTAAGCCAGCCTTGAATCTGAGGTATCTTCTGCACGACTGTCTTATTGGGACATGCAGGTATGCCTCTTTTAGGTCTAAAGTCACCAGGCAAGCACTCTTGCCCAGCATGGGCAGAAGCTGTTGCAAAGTGAGCATTTTGAATTTTGGAATGTCCAGGTATGTGTTCAAAATCGATAAATCCAGTATTGGCTGCCAGGCCTTGTCCTTTCTGGGTACCAAGAACAGTCCTGAGTAAAAACCTTGTCCTTTTTCCTTTTGTGCCTCTGCCTATTGTTTTTTTGGCAGATCTGGCCAACTATTTGTCATTAGCAGTGAAATGGAATCTGTATCCCTGTGATGCAATGTTTAGTACCCACTTGTCCTGGGTTATTAACTGCCAATTTTGAGCAAAAGGTGCTAATTTCCCCCTGTGGGTGCTGCCAAAAGATAAGTGCTTGGTATAGGCAGAGGGAAGTCATTGGGATTGCTTTCTGTAGGTTTGCGCTTTATCTCCTCCAGATTTGGAGGTGAATACGCCCCATTACTTTGACCTGTATGAGTCTTGAGCCTGGTACCTGGAACCCTTAGGGCATTTGGATTTGCCACTTTGAGCTCTGTCTGACACAGGAAAGGACCAATTACTTGTAGGCCAGTGTCTACTGAATCTAGGTGGCTGCACTTGAAAGAAATCTTAAACAGTTTGAATAGACTTAGCTTTGTCTTCCATTTTCTTTAAAACCTCGTCTGCCTTAATACCAAACAGAGAATCA